>NC_057805.1:100169762-100199891 GCF_018294505.1 Triticum aestivum
CTTTGTGTGTGTGTGTGGGGGGGGGGGTCTTTCTAGTTCGCATGCATATATACTCCATCTATAGGTCTCTCTCGCACACTATGTATGATTCTCTAGTCCAAGCTAAATATCTTGGGAGCACTCATCGTACACACACAAATTCCTTGGCTCGTTGCCCGTAACTCTCTCACGCACCACTCTGTCATCTCGGAGCTCTTCCCTCTCTCTCTCAAACTCTCCATCTACCTGGGTCACACATACACATGCATATCTCACTCGCACTCGATAGACCCATCTAAAACTCTCTCTCTCCCCCTCGTTCTCTCTCCATCTCACACGCGCACACACACAATCTCATGCCCAGCCAAGTATGATGGTCTCTCGCTCAAATGTAGGCACATGCAGTCCCCCCTATATGTGTATGACTAGCTAATCTTAGTATCCATCACAAACATGTGCATGGTCTATCTCGATTTCTCTCGGGGCATCTATCTATCGCGCACGCACCTCCCTCGATCTCCCACCCATATAGTCCCCTCTTGATCTCGAGGGGATCTCTCTATCACAAACACACCCTCTCTCCCTCCCCATGCATCCATGTTCTCCATGTGTCCCTCTCGACCTTTGTTCCTTGTTGGCCAGACCTCTATTGGACATGTTCTATAGGGGTGTCTCTCTCCGTTGCAAACAATCACGCACTAGCTATCTTCGTGTATCTCCTCACCTCGCTTTTCTATCTCGGAGACGCATGCGTGATATGTTTGCATAAGAAACGAAAAAACACAATCTCTCTCTAATTTATCGTTTGTTGTCCCTTTCTCTTTCACACACATACTCTTTTTGCACACCACTCATTCTCCTTCACAGGCACTTGATCTCTCTCAACTTAGGCACTCTCTTCGGTCCATAGCATATAGATTTATTGAAAAGACAAACATCACAAAGTTGGAGCATGTACGTGGAGAAAAACATTTACATCTGGAACGGCAAACATATACCATTAGATTCATCATGAGATGTAGTTTCGTATGATGTATCTTTGGTATTGTAGATATAAATAACATTTGCGTAAACTTGATCAAAGTTTCCAAAGTTCGACTTCTAAAAAATTTACATGCACTGCATTATCGAGCAGATGGAATATCTCTTTACCCCTCTCAGCTATCTGACGCACCACTTAGCCTTATCGGGGCTCCTCTATCTCTCTCAAACTTTATATCTCCCTGGTTTACACATACACATGTCTCCCTCGCGCTACATATAGACCCATCCAACACTCTTTGCCCTTGTTCTCTCTCTATGTGACACGCACCCCCCGAAGTACCATAATCCCTCACTCCATCATAGGCGCACGCACTCCCCCCTAAGTATGATTATTTCTCACTAGCCATCTGGAACACACCTATTGTCTCCTTCCATCCATACGTCTATCTCGATATCTCTCGGGGTATCTTCTATCATGCACACACCTTGTCACTCGATCTCCCACCCATGTAGGCCCATCACGATCTCCGGGGATCTCTCTATGACAAACATACACTCTCTCCTCCCCATGTCTACATCTTCTCCATACGTCTCTCTCGACCTCTCTCCCTTGTTTGTGAGACCCCTCTTGGCCACGTGCTAGGGGTCTTTCTCTCTCGGTTGCACACAACCACACACTATCTCCTCACCTTGCTTCCGTTGTCGAAGATGCATGTGTGATATGTTTGCCTAAGACACACACGCCTTTTCTCTACTTTTATCGTGTGTTGTCCATGTCTCTTTCACACACGCACACACACTTATTTCACTCACTCTTTCTATTTCACTCTCTCTCTCTCTAGTTAGGGACTCTCTCACGTCCATGAGCATATGGTTGTTTTGAAAAGTCAAACCTCATAAAAGTTTGACCAGGTATATGTTGAGAAAAACATTTACATCTGGAACGATCATTAGATTCATCACAACATGTACTTACTTCATACTATCTTTTATCTTTGGTATATAAGTAATTTCTTTATAAACTTGGTCAAAGTTTCAAAAGTTTGACTTTAAAAAAAATATTGGCACTACATTATCGAATGGAGGGAGTAGCTCTTTCTCTCTCTCTGCTATCTCTCATGGGCCTCCCCTCTCACTCGAACTCTCTATACCGACGGATTATACTCTCATTGTGTCAGCGTATAGCTCCATATATTGTTTAGTTGACCGGTCAACCAGTCCACATGTTGCCTTGTCAGCTCGTGTTCTCTATCTTCGTGTGCTGGCCCATGTGGCAGTGGGTGAAAATAAGTAAACTAGAGGCCCATATGACACGTGGTGAAGTAAACAAAGTTGAAACCACTCGGGGTAGCACCCCGCACGCTAGTAAATTGAGGGTGCACTGAGGACACACTTCTTCCGCGTGAAGGACGCACTCGCGCACACCCAGCAGGCCAGCATACAACACACACCAGCACACGTGTACACCGGCGTCGCCGCCGGATGAGATGGACGGCGAGGCAGCCAAAAAGCGGAGGCGGCTCGAGCCAAAACCGCATCCGGCGAGCCTAGACTTCATCAGCAGCCTCCCCAACGACATGCTGCTCGTCATCATCGGCCTCCTCCCCACCAAATCTGCCGTGTGGACCGCCCTGCTCTCCCGTCGGTGGCGCCCCCTCTGGCGCCGTGTCCCCCTCAACCTCACCGTCGACAGCTGCCTCTACGACGGGGATTGCAAATGCATGGCCGTAGTCTCCAAGATCCTTTCATCGCACCCTGGGCCAGCCAAACGCCTTGACATCCGCATGTTCAGTACCAACTGCAAGGTCCAAGCCAAGTTCGACGAGTGGTTCTTATGCCCCTCCCTAGATAAGCTCGAGGAGCTCAGCTTTGAAGCTGGATGATGTCGCTCTCTGCCGCCATCCGCGCTCCGCCTCACGCCAACGCTGCGCCGCGCCAGCTTCAGCTCCTGCTATCTTCCCCAGATTAATGCCGCGCCCACCCTTCTTCTCCCTCAACTCAAGCAGCTCGACCTCTTCGACGTTGGCATCTCGAAGCAGGCTATGGAGCACCTGCTCCGCAGCTGTACTGCGCTCAAGTACCTTCGTCTTGAGCAGATCCACATGTTCATTAGCCTCCACATTGCCTCGACGAATCTCCGATGGATTTATGTGTCTTGCTAGCCCCGCAACAAGACATCAATTGGGAAGGGATCACTCCAGCTGTTCCACGTTATGGTCATTGAGAATGCGCCTTTCATTGAGAGATTGCTTGTATCTGATCAAGAAGGTCCAGCAAAAATCAGGGTCATTGACGCGCCGAAATTGACAGCGTTGGTGTACTCGTCTACCAAATTCTCCGAACTCTTTATTGGATCTGTAATCATTCAGGTACATCACTCATCTTCTTCTCCGTCTTCTTGAAATTCACATTTTTAAATTTCTTCTTGATGTATTTACGACCGTCTTCCAGAAAATGATTCCCACAAGCTTCACCCAGTCTATGCGCACAGTGAAGATCTTGACAATAAAATATATCGGCCCCAATCTGGATCAAGTTGTTGGATTCCTTACATGCTTTCCGTGCACGGAGAGGCTACTCATCGAGGTGAAACTTCTTTCCTATTAGTAAACGGTAATCACAACGTAGCTCAATTTTTTCATAATTTTCCCAAATTACGATGACAAGTGTAGTGTTCAAAATTGCATCTATGCACTGCACTGAAAGAAATGTTTTTAGTATTTTTTCTCACGTGATCACCTGCATCGTTTTTTTGTTGTACTACTATAGTAGCCTAGGCTAGTCATAGTGGAAAGTAACTTAGACTAGTAACTCTATGGTTACCCTAAGAGCAAGTACTACCTCCATCCTGGTTTACTCTTCCTATTTTGTAGTATCAAAATTTGACCATAGATTTAACAGACAAAATGTTAATGCATGTCACTACAAATTATATCGTTGGATTCATATTTGAACATAATTTCAAATGGTATAATTTTTGGTGACATGCATTGGCATTTTCTTAGGTAAATCTATTTTTTTAGAAAAGGAGGATGACCCCTGGCCTCTGCATCTAGGAGATGCATGCGGCCATTTTTATTGATTATTCTCGAGGACCTTACAAAGTAGAACAACAATATGCCTGAATCCGCCATCTTGGCATCTTAGGTAAATCTATGGTCAAAATTTTACACTAAATACGAGGTAGTACAAAAGTGGGATATAACGGCCGTCCACTATGTAGGCCAAAACACGTGCCAAATTCACTTGTGATGCATTGGCATCGATGCCCCTCCATTGCTCACCTGGTGCCCCAATCTGGATCACCTACTTTGCTCCGGTGCCAAATTAACTCACGCAATGAAAAAACACTTGCGTGAGATAGAGAGAGGACTGAGGCAATAAAAAAACACTTGTTTGGGAGAGTGAGAGGCTGGTGTAGTTGGTTTGATTGATTTGTTTATACATGTGGGTCTGTGTGCACAGCGGTGCCAACTCTCTCACATCGCGAGAGCGGTGCCAAAATCTTTTGATTTGACATCGATGCGTATTATGTGGCATACTTTTGCGAAATATGGCATCGGCCACATAGTGGAAGGCAACAAATGCCCAAGCTCTTCACGTGCTCCTAGGTAAATGAGAGGAAAGAGAAAAAGAGAGATAGAGAGTGAAAAAATATCACTAGCCAGCCAACCCTATCGTATGAGTGAATGATATTGGTACCTCTTGATGACATGGCAATCTTATACAGCTAGCTGCTCTAATATGTTCTCATCGAATGTGCCGCACTATAACAATCTCATCGAATGCCTTGATCTCCATCTTACAGAAATTGATTTGATCGACTACCGAGGTAGCACATCTGAGATTAAATTGGCCAGTTCTTTGTTCTGGAGGCAAGTGTGCTCAAGGTAATGAGGTTTGGCGTTCTCTGGCGCAACAATCAATGGCATGCTGATCACCGCAAGCGTCTAAGCCTAAATGACAAAGTCTCCACAGAAGCTGAATTTGTTTTTGAAACATCAAGTGGCCAGATGCTCAAAAATTTATTTTCCCATTAGTGACTTGTTAGGGAGGTGGATTTTAGTTTGTACAATAATGCTGCATCCGCCTAAAGTAACGAAAGTTCTTACGTAAACTTCCTAGATTCCCACTTAGTAGGTGCAGCATTACTCCTAACATTTGTAATATCAGTTTGAAACTTGTAATATTGCCGTGTCCTATTCCTGCATTTTCAAAATCCTGCGAATCAAAGAGGTCCTAAGTTGGTGATGATGTTGTGCCTGCCATCTTTCACCAATAGCCGTTGGATCTAGATCTGACGCATACAAACCAAACTTCTCCAGTTTTGCAAAAAGATGCCCGCACTTGTTCCCTATTTACAAACAACTCCTTGTCTCTCACCGTCAGCCTTATCTCCTCGCACCACATGTGGAAGGCCATGGAAAAATCTGGCGTGTTGGCCGCTGCAGGCGCCGTCCACCCCTGTCGGATCACGGGTTCCGGCAAAACCCTCGAGGTTCAAACACTGGGGTGCGCGCGAAGATCTCCTCCCTACCGATCCACGCCCTAGCTTGCTAAGATCTCGCGGACGAACTCGACGAACTCACAACACGAAAGACACAAGATTTATACTGGTTCAGGCTACCGTTGTGGTGTAATACCCTACTCCAGTGTGGTGGTGGTGGATTGCCTCTGGGGCTGATGATGAACAGTACAAGGGGAAGAACAACCTCCTGAGGGTGAGGTGTTCTTGTGCTCGGTGAGCGGCTAAGGGTTGGCTCAAGATCAGATGCCCCCTACTGTGGTGGCTAGTCCTATTTATATAGGCCCTGGTCCTCTCCCCAAATATCGAGCGGGAAGGGAGCCAACAACGACCAATTTGGAAGGGGACAGCTAGTACAGCTTATCCTGACAAAAGCGGTCTTCGCCTGCAAAAGGCTCTGGTGGTGATGTAGCCTTGGGCTCCATGGTGACCTCCATCTTGCCGTCCTGCTGGTCTTGCTCTCGTTGCACCGATATGGAAACCTTTGCTTGATGCCTCGGTACTCCGTGCCTGCGCTTGCCCCCTTGGCACCAAAGAGGACACAAGGACGCTGCGCGCGCTGGCGCCCGCCTGGTCTCGGTCGTCATGGCTCACGTCACGAGAACCTCGCGAGGTTTGCCTTGCCTTGATATCTCCGCCCCTCGTGAGCCTGCCTAGTGAGGCCGCTCCTGAGGAGGTCTTGCGCTGTCTGCCTCGCGAGGCTTGGCCCCTCGCGAGGGTCTTGGATGCCTTGTCGGTGAAGATGGGCCATGCGGGCCTGCTAGCTCAGCCACGCCGTGGGCCGCAGGCAGGCAAGTCTGGGGACCCCCGTTCCCAGAACGCCGACAGTAGCCCCCGGGTCCAAGGAGCGCTCGGGCTTGGCTTCGAGGCGAAGCCAAAGGTCAAGCACGTAGCACCGCGGGCCCCAAAAGCCCGCGGCCTCGGTTGACGCGTGGCGGTTGATTGGACGTGGGCATCTCCGCTTCCCCACGATGCCTTGGAATCCGCCTGGCTATGCGTCCTCGCAACCTACACAGTTATTCTCCCATCGCCCACGCCTTGCTTCCCCAGTCCCTCTGCTTTGTCGAGACTCTGCTCCTCGTCTCCAATCTGACATGCACTCTGCCTGCTTCATCGCCATGGTGCCGAAACAAGCAGACAAGGGGAAGAAGCCTCTGTCTTGTCCAAGTTTGCCTCCAGCCGCCGAGCCTGCAGTCGTCTGATCCTTGGTGCTCAACGACGAGGCCATGGACAAGGTGCGTCCCATGCTCGCCACCAGCTTCAACGAGTGGGGGAAGACGGTGGCTTGGCCTGCGTCTCGCGCTCGCATTGCTCGGGCAGCCACCGAGGTCCCAATCTTCATTGATGCCCTTTGGGCAGGCCTGATTCCCCCTTTCTCCGCCTTCTTTAACGCGGTGCTTGAACATTACCAGATCCATATGCTGCATCTCAACCCCAATCCGTGACTCTCCTCGCCGTCTTCGCCTTTGTGTGTCAAGCCATGGTCGGCATCGCTCCTTCTGTGGCCCTTCTCCACCATTTCTTCTCTTTGCATCTGACTGATCCCCGGCAGAGCTCGGGGTGCGTGAGCTTCCAAGCTGTGGCCGCGACGGCCGGCGCAGGATCAACTTTGAGCGTCCTCCATCCACAAGCGAGTTTCGGACACGGTGGGTATTTGTCGACGCCGGTGTGCTCAGCCTCTGCTCCACACCCCGTCAGCGCCTGTCGTTTCCCACTCCGGCTGGGGCCATGAGAGGCTCGCGAGCCCCTGTCTTGTCCCCGTCTGGCTTAGGCTGGGGAGGCTAAAGGACCGCGGCGTGACCGCGCCGATGGTGATGAAGGAGTTCATCAAGCGCCGGGCCGCTCCGCTTCAATGCCATTCTCGCCCGATGTGGACCTTGCATAGCAGCCAGGACCATTTGAGGTTTCAGGAGTCCGGGCTCCCCCTTGGGACGCGGCAAACGGTGCTCGAGGTCCTGATAGGTGTCCCTTCGCTGGACGACTTGCCTGGGAAGAACTGTCTGCTGTACCGCTGCAAGAACAAGGCCGAATTTGCAGGGAGCATGCCTCCCTTTATACGAGTGGGGGCTGCGTCCGTACGGCCTGGTGTGGTCCCGCGAGAACCCTGCCAGCGTGGTTCCCCTCTTCGTCGCCGGCGCGAAGCTCGTCCCGAAGGTGGGTGCAGGGGGACGAGCACCGCCAGAGGCTGGTGGCATGTGTGCTGATGTACGGACGCCGCTTGGGGCTCTTGGGGCATCGTCCTCAGGATCCCGTGATTCTGGGACGTCGGTCGCTGAGATGAGGCAGCACGCGGCTCCCGAGGCCGAAACTCTGGGGGCCTCGGGAAGTCGCGATGAGACGGCGCCTGACTGTTCTCCGCAGCCAGGCACCCCTGAAGTTGTTCTCTCGAGCACTTCTTCGGCTGCACCCCGTACTGGCCGCCACGTTCAGCGCTTCGGTCGGCTTTGCGTGGACTTTAAGGAGCTCCGCAAGAGGAAAGGATCTCCGAGCGGCAGCGGTATCTTCGGGCCGTTGAGACGACGAAAGTACATCGCCGTCAATGAGTAAGTACTGCACCTCGTGATTTCTTGATTGCTGCTTTCCTCCCTGACGCTGGCTCTTTAGGACCCCCTTTGCCTGGGCCGTTGAGTCCCCCAAGAAGCAACCCCCGCCTTCTTCGGCACCCCCGTCGGCCTTGAGCATCCCGAGCCTGCATGCCGCGCCTGGAGCCGAGCCGGCCGACGGGGTGCGCTCGCCTTCATGGCGCTTTGAATTTGCGGCTCCGTCGACCTTCCTCCATGGCATGGCTTGGAGCTTGGCGGGCGTTCCCCGGACTCCTCCTCTGGTCATGGACAGCAGCTGGTTGGCTTCAGTCTTTAGCTCCTCCTCAAGCAGTGGGCCCCGACTGGCCGGGGCCCCTCGTGAGGTCGGGCTGGCGCCTGGAGTGGCACCAGCCCCCACCCCCTATTGAGAGGGGGTGCGCCGCTTCACGTCCCACCTGCAGCCCCCATGGCGGAGGACGAGGTGGGCCGTGCGTTGGAGTTCGAGCGCGGGCGGAGCATCGTTCGTCATGAGCTCTTCCAGGAGGTGATGGGCGCGATGAGCCGACTTGGTGAAGACCTCGCGGGTGTCAACTCGCGCCTTGAGGCTGAGGGTCTTCGGCTGGTAGAGGAATGACGTAAGCTGAGGGTGGCCATCAACCTTGGCCGCTACCAGCGTGATCTTGATAATGCGAAGGCCGAGGCATCCCTCAAGGTTTCCCGTGAGGCTTGCTCCTGAGCCTTGGAGGAGGCTCGTGAGGCTGACCGCCATCGCGAGGCTGCGGAGAAGCGCGCGTGGGAGCTCCACGCCTGGAGTGTGCCCCTCGAGCGGCAAGTGGAGGCGCGCAAAGCCTCTCTTGCATCGCTGGGGGGGGACGCCTGCCGAGGAAGAGGAGGTCCAGAAGCGCGAGGAGGCGTTAGCTCTGGAAGCCGTGGAGCGTAGCCTCGAGCTTGGGCAACTGGAGACGAGGGAGCGTCAAGTTGCCCAAGCGGAAGATGCCATCGGGGCTCGCGAGGCCAAGGTCCAGGAGGAAGTCGACCGTCGGGTGGCCGAGGTTCGCGCGGATCTTGAAGGTTGACACGACCTGAAGCTGAAGCTTGCGGGAACTGAGGCAGCGGGTAGGACCGCCGCTCTTAGGCCTAGGTTAGATGAGGGGGAGAGGCGTGAGGAGGCCACGGCTGCCGCCCTGGTCCCGGCGCAGGCGGACTTGGCCTCCGCCTGCGCCGAGCTGCTTTCTCTTTGGAAATAGATTGATGACGCCGAGGCCATCACGCGGCAAAACAGGGAGGAAGTGCTTCAACGGTGGACGCTGGAGCGCGAGCACGCCCCCATGCTCCTGGACCTCCGGAATAGGGCTAATACCGCCCTGGGCTATATCTGCGACGAGAATGCACCACACCCCCACTCGAATGACTACGCCAGTCACCTGAACTTCTTCACCAACGTGGTGATGCGCCTTGAAGCCCGGTCTGATAGGGCTCGCAGGCTTGTGGAAGAGAGGAGCCGGGGCCTGCTCGGGCGCGCGTTCTCCCGTGTCTTCAGCCATCTTCGGAACTCCTTCCCTGACTTTGACTTCGACGCCGCCATTACCCCTGTACTGCAGGACATTCATAGTGACCTGGCGCGGTGGGTGGAGGACAACGTGGATGCGCTGGTCAGGGCCTTCACTTCCAAAGACGAAGCGGTGGTAGTCGCGGCAGACGAAGGTGACGTGGTCAAAGACGGCGACGGAGGCGTCGCCGAAGGTGGCAACGATGCCGGCGAGGACGCGAGTGACGCGTCCGAAGGCGATGCGGCGAGCGACATATCTGGCTGATCTCATGTTCCCCTGCTGTTTTATTTTGTATGCAAAAACCTGGGCATGGCCCTTAAATATTGTGAGAGCATTTTGAGAGGGGGAGCCCCTCATGTAAATAAATCGCAATTTTACTCTGTTATGCCAAGCCAAGTGTGCGCCTTCATGGATCCATGAGCCTGGGGGCAAGTTTTGCTGCTGTGGCTTACCTTGGCTGGGGCGGGCCCCGAATCGAGTTGCAAGATTGAGAGTTGCCGTGGAGCTCCCGAAAGGCATGCAGATCCGCCCGAGCGGGCCTCGCGAGGATCTAGCGCCAACCAGTGCGTTCGGTGCGTGTGCCGCGCCCAGCCCTGCTCGCGAGGGGGAGGCAGCGAGCACGAGCTTCAAAACAAGGCGAAAACCGGATGGCAAGAAATCGCTTGAATGAGAAAAGGCACCCCCCGCGCGCATCGATGAAAAGTCAACTTCAACTTAAATCCAAATCCAGAAGGCAAGGTTACAGAAAAGAGATTCAAAGCAAATGGCCGCGTCCGGCACCTAGTCTAGTCTTCTTGTCTTCAAGTCTTCTCACCAGCGCAGAGCTAAGTGCTGCCACTAGGCGTGGGAGGGAGCCCCCGAGGCCCGAGGGCGGCTGTCCAGAGACTCCGGGGCGTGTACAGCCCCACTCATTATTACGTGAGAGTGTCACGGGCGGCGATCTTCATAGGCACTGGGCCTTCTTCACAGGTACCGGCCTTGCTTCATATCGCCAGGCGAGGGCCCCGCCTTGCGCCGCCCTCGACCACCTTTGAGCCGACCGGCAACCAGTACGACACAAAGGGGGGAAAGGGGACGCTAGCGGCGCCCTCGGCGACCACGGGTCCTCTACCGGGGGTAGGCTTTTCAGCACCTCCCCAGCAGAGGGCCTACCTACGGGGGGACCTTGCTCCGTGAGATGCGGCGAGGGATCTGGCTCCCTTCTTCTCTCCTGATGCCCCCAGTGCGATCCTCCTGGCGGGAGGGAGGTTGCCGAGCTGGGGCCGCTAGCCGCTGTGGTGACCTGATTCTCCTGCGACCCATGGTTAGCGTAACCTTGCTCCTGAGGGATTAGTGGTGCCCCGTATCTGTTGTCGACAGCGCGGTTGGTGGGGCTCTCCGGCGGCTCCTAGAAGGCTTCAGCTCCTAATGCCTCCTCCTCCCAACCTGGCCCGAGAAACGAGCCAGGGTCATCCTCCGGCGTGTACTCCTAGGCCATCATGTGGGGCACATAGGCTTCAGGGGCTGTCACCCCAAACACCTCGCTATAGTGCCCCACACTCCACGTTGCCCGGCCCGGCGCGGTGTCCTGAGGATGATAGCGCGACGCCTCGTTGGGGCCATGGGGGGCAACGCTCGTGCCCATGTTCATCGGAGGCGGCGTGGGGGCAACGGGGCCCCCGGCGCTGCCGGCTGTCCTGGTGTCGATGAAGCCCCCAGGCACGCCCGAGGGCGCGTGGCTGCGGCGAGGCCCGTCGAGAGGTCCAGTAGCGGCCCGGGAAGGGAGCAGATAGCAGAAAGGCGGTGCTCCTGACGCCGCCGCATCCAGCAGCTCAGCGACACATTCCAGCAGTGCGTCGCGTCCACTCTCCATCAGCCGGCACTGCAGCAATTCCCGCGCCACCGTGAGCGCGGCCCGCATGTTCACCTGCTCCCGCCGGGTGTGCGGCGTCGTTGCTGCGGTGTGGCTTGCGGCCCTTGCAGCGGCTCGCACTTGTCGTGGAGTGAGGGTGGACGACGCCTGGCCACGCCGCCCGCGCCCCGCTGCGTTAGGTGGCGCTCGTGCTGCCTGGAGCGCGGGGTTGATATCTTCATGGGCAGGTGGCGCCGCCCGGGCTGGCCAGGCTGCCCAGCGGTCGGAGTCGGCCCTTGGGTCGCCGGACATCGGGGCTGCTGAGCGTCGGCGGGTCGATTGGTGGGGAGGAGGCTCTGGCGCACCCCTACCTGGCGCGCCAAATGTCGGATCACGGGTTCCGGCAAAACCCTTGAGGTTCGAACACTGGGGTGCGCGCGAAGATCTCCTCCCTACCGATCCACGCCCTAGCTTGCTAAGATCTCGCATACGAACTCGACGAACTCACAACACGAAAGACACAGGATTTATACTGGTTCAGGCCACCATTGTGGTGTAATACCCTACTCCAGTGTGGTGGTGGTGGATTGCTTCTTGGGCTGATGATGAACAATACAAGGGGAAGAACAACCTCCTGAGGGTGAGGTGTTCTTGTGCTCGGTGAGCGGCTAAGGGTTGGCTCAAGATCAGATGCCCCCTACTGTGGTGGCTAGTCCTATTTATATAGGCCCTGGTCCTCTCCCCAAATATCAAGCGGGAAGGGAGCCAACAACGGCCAATTTGAAAGGGGACAGCTAGTACAGCTTGTCCTGACAAAAGCGGTCTTCGCCTGCAAAAGGCTCTGGTGGTGACGCCGCCTTGGGCTCCATGGTGACCTCCGTCTTGCTGTCCTGCTGGTCTTGGTCTCGTTGCACCGATATGGAAACCTTTGCTTGATGCCTCGGTACTCCGCGCCTGCGCTTGCCCCCTTGGGACCAAAGAGGAAACAAGGACGCTGCGCGCGCTGGCGCCCGCCTGGCGCTCGCCTGGTCTCGGTCGTCATGGCTCACGTCACGAGAACCTCGCGAGGTTTGCCTTGCCTTGATCTCTCCACCCCTCGTGAGCCTGCCTGTCGAGGCCGCTCCTGAGGAGGTCTTGCACCGTCCGCCTCGCGAGGCTTGGCCCCTTGCGAGGGTCTTGGATGCCTTGTCGATGCAGATGGGCCGCTGGCAGGCAAGTCTGGGGACCCCCGTTCCCAGAACACCGACAACCCCCAATCTTGGTGTTCCGTGCAATGCACGGGCATCTATGCAGGGGAAATTATGTCAACACGGCTAGTTGTAAGTAGGCTAGCTCTATAGCCATGATGATAGTGACTGCAGATGGTGAGGCTGACTTATGTTATGCCGAACACGGCGCCTATACTCAGGTGTCATCTCTGGCACAGGGTCTTGTCACTTCACTGCGACGAGCAGCACATAATAATTTCACAAATGGGTAGTACAGTGCTACTACATTGGTAGTACTACTACTAGTACTAGCACCACCGTCTGGATTTAGTAGTACTACCACGTCCATCTGGATTTAGTATTTGACTAGCAATATCTAGTAATGCATGTCACAAAAAATGTACTACTCCCTCTGTAAATAAATACATGGTGTATTGTTTTATTCCTTCTAGTAGATGGCTCAAATCTGAAGTCTCATCAATCAGACTACTATTGTACTCACCGAGCACTCAGCTTTGTAAGCTACCAACAAAAAATTGCAATCAAAGACTACTATTGTACTCCCTCCATACTGGTGCATTGGTCACGTTACGAAACCCAAATAGTGATCGCAAAAATTTTAGGCGCGATGCATAAACTACCCACCTCGTTCCCTGTTTCTTGCCACGAAAAAGAACTCACCCAATACAAATACGAGACGTGGGGTGCATATGCATCCAATGACTTGAGACTACTCCCTCCGTCTAGGTGTATGACTAGCCACAATGAAGGGTAACATACACTAGTAACATACACATATCCCTAAACTACGTTACTACCTTTCATAGTGGGTAGTAACATAAGTATGGTAACATGCAAAGCCTCATTTATTAGGTTATAGACTCATATTGCATTGGGACATGTGATGTTACAGAAATAACTAGCTAAGTTACTCAAACTACCTCTCTCCTCATTAACTCATTGCCACATAAGCAAATTTGTTGAGTTGGACTCGATGTTACTGCTGAAGTTACTCCCACCGTGGCTAGTCTAAGTCATCTTTGAGCAAGTGAAAAAGAGGAGTGGGCTCTCATGCAAGAGCCTAGCTATATGCGGATTCCTAGGCCGATATACAATAAGACTAGCCACAATGGGTAGTAACATAGAGTAGTAACATGCCCATGTTACTACTCTATGTTACTACCTCTGTAGTGGGGAGTATCATATGTGTGGTAACATGCAACACTTCATTTATTAGGCTATAGACTCATCTTGCCTTGATATGTGTGATGTTACTCATACTAGTAGTAACTAGCTATGTTACCACATGCCTCTCTTTCTTCCTTTATTGCTTGCCACATCACCTATTTTATCTACATATGTGTGATGTTACCACCAATGTTACTCCCACTGTGGGTAGTCTAAATACTGAGAAAGAGAGAGAGATGATGATAAAAAGTAGTACTCTTATAGCCAGCCTTATAACTAACCTTATTGTATGAGTGGCTACAAGTGATGGCTCTACTATGACATGGCAACATCATATAGCCCGCAGCTGGCTATACTATTAAGTATTAACCATGCTCGTAGCTTGTGCACCGTGACCAAGACGAAGGGGAAAGCGAGAGAACTTAATGTCTTTTTGCTAATTAATAGGATTACATGCAATGAACTAACCACTGCATGTCATGTTTGGTAGTCTCAAGTCATTGAAAGCATGCACGGCCCACATCTCTCATTGGTTGATATGTCACGAAATAAGAAATGAGGACGGAGTTAATGTACCATGCCTAAGTGTTTTGGGATGGAGGGGGACGCAGGTTCATTGACTTACTGCACCTGCATTTGGGTGAATGACACATGGGCCCAACAGGTGGCTGGCCCACCTGTCATACAGCCAAAGGCAGGTGCACTAGAGGGCCGAGGAGTAGATGGCCAACACACACGTGAATGCAACGCAGTCTGCACTTCTCATATAAAGGCTCCCCGCCAGTCCAATCTACGAAATCCTACGCACCTACGCACCCTAACCAAGGACAAGAGTGATCACTCCAATCGCAAGATTTGACTAGAAGCTACACCCATGGAGGCGATGAGCGCGAGCATCAGCCGGCTATGCCAGATGGTCCACGACGCTGGCCTGCGGCCTGGCATTGAGGAACATCTCCAGGTCATGCTTGAGGCCGCCAGGGCGAGAGGCCGCTTGGACGACAGCTTTGTCCCCTTGTTCGATAAGGTCCTCGTCGGCTTCCTCGACAAGTTCACAGTCGTCAAGAAGCTCGCGGACGACCTTGACGTACGCCTCCAGCCCACACGCCCAGGCTCTGCGATGCCCGCCACCCTCAACGGCCTCTATGGTGACAACCTCTTCGACACACTGGTGGCCCTGCGACTGCCCGCCGTCGCGCCGGAGAATGTCAACCTCAAGGTCGTGCTCGCCGCACAGCGCCTGGCGCAGCAACACACCATCGACATAATCACCCACGTCTACACACAAATCATCCACAAGAACTACTACATTACAGAGGAGGACGATAGGTTGCTGGCCTTCTTGAGCCGCAGGGCAACCTTGGACGACATTGTTCAAAAGCACATTGAGCTTGCCGCCAACGCCGCTGCTCCTCACACGTCAGTTGGTGACCCGGCGCACTAGGGCGTGAGGATGTCGTTGATGGATCTGTATGTATCTTTATCTTTCCGTCAAATGAATGTAGTAGTATATGGTACTACTAGTAATTATCTTACCTATCACATCAACTTCATAATTTTCGTACGTACTCCATGCGGTCAGAACCAAACTTCTCATTACTCTAGGGAAAATTGTTATTTCTATCTATCGGTCGCGCCATGGAGCAGAACCAAATTTTACAAGTTACAAGTTCAACAGGAAAAGCCTGCCGTGTTCGCGTCGCACCCCCACACGGTTGGTCCGGCACGCCGGGAATGCGTGCTGTGTTGCATTTTCACTTACAAGTGGGACCGCAGTTGAGCAAACCGACTATCGGCAAACCCCCACCCTGCCCACCGCGTGATGGCTGAGAAAACAGGAGGGAGAAGAGATGGTTGTAGCACGGACTCCAAGAAAATTAGTGTCGGATGGGACTCGTGTGGGTGGCGTGTGCCGTACTGCTAGACGTGGATGCTAGTTATGGCCCATGCCACCCCACTATATCGAGCCTATATCGAGGTGCTGGTTACGTAGAACAAATTTCCTGGAGTCCGTGCTCAGCCCTCCTCTATCTCTCTTCTCAGCCAGCCAGCAGACGCGCGGAGCCCATCGTCTGTTTGCTCACATGCGGTCCCACATGTCAGTGAAAACGCAAGAGGACCCATTGAACCTGCACATCTTTCACCTCGACGTGTTGGTGATGAAAAACAAATCCAATAAAGATCTTCGGTGGCCGCTTTTGGAGTTACTCAAGAGTAGTAAGATTCTATTTATAGTTTAACCCAAGATGCACATCACGTGGCTTCAACTACCACTCCATTTTCTTGCATGACACGACCTGGATGCTGGATGTCCCACGTGTCGGCAAAAGGAGGAAGAACTCGACCAAATCTTCTCCACATTTAGACCGGAGGAGTAGGAAACACGGCAAGCCCTGTGCCTACATCATATTACGTACAAGCCCACCTCACGCAATCATGCTATCACCATATTTCTCGGCCTCCATGCGACACCTAGATCTAGTTGATCTAACTAGAACTAACTATTGGTTGGCTCTATGTGATGTGGCAACTTCATACTACTACAGATACTGGCTATACTACTACGGCACTAACACACCAAGAACTTAGTCGAAAACCATTTATAAATTGAGTTTATGACATGCATATGCAAATGTACCATTCATTACATACAACAAGTCAACAACACACAACGACAACAAGGATACATGTTGGATTATAGATTAGTACCAACAAAAAATTCTACTAGTAAATACTAAAGTTTTCATCACACAACAAATAACAAGCAATGAAATGAACTTTAGCTCAACCATTCCTTGGTGTTGGAAACACTTGCTTTGAACCAAAAGAGTTTGTCTCGGAAGGGCCAGCTACTGTCAATCTCGGGACCAACGCAGGACTGATCATCCAGGCTGAAGCAGCCTATTTCATGACCCATATTGTGATAGCCACAGTAGGGAAGCATAGCAATGTCCGAGGTATAGAGACAGTTGCTTCTCATAAATGGTAGTAACGTTGTGTCAAAAGTAGCTGGATCGCCTTCCACCATGATTGGATAGTTTTGTCCAAGGAAGAGCGAGTTTCTTCCAAGAGTATCAATACTAAACCAGGGAGAAGGTGTTGGCGCTAGCACAGTAGTATCCATCCCGAATACCCTGCAACGGATGTTGGAATAGGTCCGGAGAGTGCGACCATGGGATACAACACATGCTTCCTTAGTCACATCAGCGGTGCCCTGTATACAGACAAGAAGAGGTGACCATCGGAATAAGTTGCCAGGCGCCACTGAGTATATGGGTCCTCATGCTTGTGATCATCATCGTCGTCATCTCCCCCTTGGTTATAAAATTTTTCAAGTATAGGTGCTGGAATATTCACAGGACCTTGGAAAGACAAGAAGGTTAATTAGTAAAGGGAAACTAGCTAACCCGCATGCATGTGGATGAAACAATTATAATTACGGTGGAAGAAAAACGTATCGAAAGCATAAGGATTCCATGCAAAAACAGTGCCACGAGTGGTGGTAGCAAACACAAGACCCTCGTATTGAATTACATCATGATACGTCTCCGTCGTATCTACTTTTCCAAACACTTTTGCCCTTGTTTTGGACTCTAACTTGCATGATTTGAATGGAACTAACCCTGACTGACGCTGTTTTCATCAGACTTTCCATGGTGTTATTTATGTGCAGAAACAAAAGTTCTCGGAATGACCTGAAACTCCACGGAACATCTATTTGGAAAATAAGAAAAATACTGGAAGAAAAATCCACGTCAGGGGCCCACACCCTGTCCACGAGGGTGGGGCGCGCCTGCCCCCTAGGGCGCACCCCCTACCTCGTGGGCCCCCTGACGCTCCACCGACCTCAACTCCAACTCCATATATTCACTTTCGGGGAGAAAAAAAATCAAAGAGAAGGATTCATCGCGTTTTACGATACGGAGCCGTTGCCAAGCCCTAGAACCTCTCGAGAGGGCTGATCTGGAGTCCGTTCGGGGCTTCGAAGAGGGGGATTCGTCGCCGTCGTCATCATCAACCATCCTCCATCACCAATTTCATGATGCTCACCGCCGTGCGTGAGTAATTCCATCGTAGGCTTGCTAGACGGTGATGGGTTGGATGAGATCTATCATGTAATCGAGTTAGTTTTGTTAGGGTTTGATCCCTAGTATCCACTATGTTCTGAGATTGATGTTGCTATGACTTTGCTATGCTTAATGCTTGTCACTAGGGCCCGAGTGCCATGATTTTAGATCTGAACCTATTATGTTTTCATGAATATATGTGAGTTCTTGATCCTATCTTGCAAGTCTATAGTAACCTACTATGTGTTATGATCCGGCAACCCCGAAATGATAATAATCGGGACCACTCCCGGTGATGACCGTATTTGAGGAGTTCATGTATTCACTATGTGCTAATGCTTTGTTTCGGTACTCTATTAAAAGGAGGCCTTAATATCACTTAGTTTCCATTAGGACTGCGCTGCCACAGGAGGGTAGGACAAAAGATGTCATGCAAGTTCTTTTCCATAAGCACGTATGACTGTATTCGGAATACATGCCTACATTACATTGATGAATTGGAGCTAGTTCTGTGTCACCCTATGTTATGACTGTTACATGATGAATCGCATCCGGCATAATTCTCCATCACCGATCCAATGCCTACGAGCTTTTCATATATTGTTCTTCGCTTATTTACTTTTCCATTGCTACTGTTACAATGACTACAAAACACCAAAAATATTACTTTTGCTACTGTTACCTTTGTTACCGTTACCACTACTATCATACTACTTTGCTACTAAATACTTTCCTGCAGATACTAAGTTATCCAGGTGTGGTTGAATTGACAACTCAACTGCTAATACTTGAGAATATTCTTTGGCTCCCCTTGTGTCGAATCAATAAATTTGGGTTGAATACTCTACCCTCGAAAACTGTTGCGATCCCCTATACTTGTGGGTTATCACATCACAGTACTCATCCTTGTATCGAAACTGATTTTGAGCAATATCCATCCAGTCGAACTATGAAGGAAGGCAACAAGCTTGTCGAAGATAGCAACAACTACATATTCCATTAAATCCCAAGAGCGGTCGGGAACTTGACAAATTGCTATCTTCTGTAGACGACAGTCACCATGAACGTAGTTGAAAGTACGGTCTTAACCGGTGTGCTCAACCTCTGGGCAGTCTGAGATTTTTGGAAGTGAAACCCGGTGACGAGTGTACACATTCACAAGTTCCCACTCGCAGTTGGACCCAATATAAACGACCCACTCTCCATTTGCGCCTGCCCAAGCCTTACCCTCAAGCGATGGCATCTTAACATCACACATATCATTATCAAGCGGCACCAACTTGCACAAGGTGAGGCCTCCGTCGTCCGCGCGCCAGTGAGCAGGGTCACGGTGAAGAAGATAGGGGAGATCAAACCGCTCCTAGACCCTTGGGTTCATTGTAATGATGTTATTAGTTGAGTCGAGAATGGTCTTGAACAAACCTGCCATGCTAGCCGAGGTGATGACGTCGCACCGATCAATGAGTTCCTTCACCACGTCATCATTCAGATCGGGGCAAGAATAACGGAGTTGTTTCCGGTCTGTTCCCTCCATGGAGAAGACGATCGAACAATGGCAGAAGGAAGGGTGAAGGCAAATGGAGGAGGGAGGAAGAGCGTGCGAAAGCAATTCCAAATCGAGAGGGTAAGGCGAAGAGTCGGTGGACGGTTGCCACGGTACACGAAGAGGCGCCCCGGCCTACATAGACGTCCGTTCGGAAATTGTACAAAAGGACTTGCTGTCGTCTCACTGACATGTGGGAGCGGGACCACATGTCAACGAAGAGGCTAGTGGGGAGCGGACGGTTGCCACAGAGGTCACACACTGACGACAAGGCCATCCTGTCAGACCTAGCGCCTGCGTGGGATGGCTTCCGTCCCCCACACTAGGGAAGCCACTTCGCGCCCCCACACGGTTGGTCCGCCAAGCCGCTAGGCCAACTCCAGCGCGTGCAGCTCGGACGCGCGCTCGCTCAGCCCCCTTTCCCTCGACACCCCAGAGCTACCCAACCACGGCTACGTGTTTTGCGCACCCGGCGGCCGGATTTGGAGCGGATCTAGTTGGGCTTGAGCTCGCCCGGCTGTGGGAGGCCAGGCCGCGCCATGGACTCGCCAGGGACCGGGCCGGAAGGCCCCGGCAAGGGCGCAAGGCCGCATACAGGTACCGACTCCTCCTCTAGCCGCTTGGATCTACACCGTTGGCGGTCCGCCGGCAGATACATGAATGGCAGTCGGCCAGGCTCGGTGCTGGCCCAAAAGCTCGTCGGCGCACCGTTGCCACTCATTATGTGCGACGACTGCCCAAAGAAGGTCTCGCACCGCGTGTCTACAACGCCGGAACATCCCGGATGGGTGTTCATCAAGTGCTCAACTGATGGGGTATGTGCTACTTTAGCTTCGGTTGTGCTCTCGGATTAGACTAGTTGTGCTAACTTAAAATTTTATTGTGTAGAATGGATGCAAGTTTTGGTATTGGGAAGAAGAGTACATCGATATATTGATAGAGCGCAATTTAGTAGATGTTCTAGCACTTTTAGCTAGCATAGAGGCTAGAGATGAGACTAGTGCACTTGTTGATAGAATAGAGGCTAGACATGAGACTAGATGTGAGGATGCAACGTCTACTTCTTTACACTCGAAGAAGAAAGAAGCACGCAAGATCGAGCCTCCGCAGATCAACAATGAATTCAACAAGAAGACACTAATCCAACTTACAGGAGCAGTTATGGAAGTTGGATATCTTCTAAAATGTATTCTTGTGGTTCTTGTTTTCTTTGGTCTTGCTTTTCTAGTCAAATTTTGGTGATGTATTTCCTTGTACCAAAAATCAAATGATAAAAAAAGATATGTGTTTGCAAAGAAAAATGTACGCAGCCGGGATGCGTCCGCGCGTTGGGCGCACGGGCACCACATCCGAGAAATGGCCCGGACACGACCCCATTGCCCTACCCAAGCGGATAGAATCCGGGCAAAACGGAGGTCCGTTTGCGGTCATGCATTGGATTTGGCCTTACAAGTGGGACCGCAGTTGAGGAAACCGACTATTAGCAAACCCCCACCTCGCCCGCCGCGCGATGGCTGAGTTAGAGAAACGGCAAGGTTGAAGAGATAGCTGTAGCACGGACTCCAAGAAATATAGTGTCAGATGGAAGTCGTGCTGGTGGCGTGTGCTGTACTCCTGGATGTGAATGCTTGTTCTGACCCATGCCACCCTACTACGTATATCGAGGATTCGAGGTGCTGGTTACGTACAATGAACACATTAACATATGGCCCACCTCACACTGTGGCCAAATTTTCTAGAGTCTGTGCTAGGTTAAAAAGTGTTCTTTGTGAGGGTGGGTGGCTGGTCTCAAGTTTAAAACTTGTTGTATTACGTATACATAGATGTAAAGTTAGTGCAGCAGTTTTGAAAGTTTGAACCCAAACATCAGAATGCAATTTCTACTGGACTCATCCGAGGACCTAGGATGATGGGATTCGCAGCTACAGTAAAAACACCCGCCCGACGCGCAAAGCATGTGAAGCTAGTACAAATAGTAGTAGTACTATTATTGATTGGACTCATCCAATAACCTGTTGCAATGCACATACAATTACGTATTCGGAAAAAAATTGCCTCGTCGCAGCACCCACTCAGAGAAGCGACTCAAAAGCCATTCATAAATTTAGTAAGTTTATCACAGGCATATCATTTTATTACGTACAACAGGTCATGAACCCACAACGACAACGACGATACATTCTAGTAAATACTAAAGTTTTCATCACACAACAAATAACAAGCAATGAAATGAACTTCAGCTCAACCAATCCCCGGCGTTGGAAACGCTTGCTTTGAACCAGAAGTGATTCTTTGGGAAGGGGAACTACTATCAATCTCGAGACCAACGCAGGACCGATCATCCAGGCTGAAGCGGCCTATGTCAGGACGCATATTGTGATAGCCACGGTAGGGAACCATAGAAATGTCCGAGGTATAGATACAGTTGCTTCTCACAAATAGTAGTAACATTGTGTCAACAGCAGCTGGATCGCCTTTCACCATCATTGGATAGTTTTGTCCAAGGAAGAGCGAGTTTCCTCCAAGAGTATTAATACTAAACCAGGGAGAAGGTGTTGGCGCTAGCACAGTAGTATCCATCCCGAATACCCTGCAATGGATGTTGGAATAGGTCCGGAGAGTGCGACCGTGGGAGACAACACCTGCTTCCTTAGTAACATCAGCAGTGCCCTGTATATAGACAAGAAGAGGTGATCCATCGGAATAAGTTGCGAGGCGCCACTGAGTATATGGGTCCTCGTGCTCGTGATCATCATCATCGTCATCTCCCCCTTGGTTATAAATTTTTTAAAGTATAGGTGGTGGAATGTTCACAGGACCTTGGAAAGACAAGAAGGTTAATTAGTAAAGGGAAACTAGCTAACCCGCATGCATGTGGACGAAACAATTATAAGTACGGTGGAAGACAAACTTACCGAAAGCATAAGGATTCCATGCAAAAACAGTGCCACGAGTGGTGGCAGCAAACACAAGACCCTCGTATTGAATTGCATCACAGTACTCATCCGTGTATAGAAACTAATTTTTGAGCAATATCCATCGAGTCAAACCATGAAGGACGGCAACAAGCTTCTCGAAGATAGCGACAACACAAGCATTCCTATAACCCCAAGAGCGGTCGGGAACTCGACAAATTGCTATCTTCTGTAGACGACAGTCACCATGATCGTAGTTGAACATACGCAGAATACCAGTGTGCTCAACCTCTGGGCAGTCTGAGATTTTTGGAAGTGGAACCCGGTGACGAGTGTACACGTTCACAAGTTCCCACTCGTAGTTGTACCTAATATAAACAACCCAATCTCCATTTGCGCCTGCCCAAGCCTTACCCTCAAGCGATGGCATCTTAACATCACACGTATCATTATCAAGCGGCATCAACTTGCACAAGGCGAGGCCTGCGTCGTCCACGCGCCAGTGACCAGGTTCACGGTGAAGAAGATAGGGGAGATCAAACCACTCCTGGACCCTTGGGTTCCTTGTAATGATGTTATTAGTTGAGTCGAGAATGGTCTTGAACGAACCTGCCATGCTAGCCGAGGTGATGACGTCACACCGATCAATGAGTTCCTCCACCACATCATCTTTCAGATCGGGGCAAGAATAACGGGGTCGTTTCCGGCCTGTTCCCTCCACTACAAAAAAATACACTTCCGTGATGATACGTGTTTGTCACACTAGGTCACGTTTTCTGTCATGCATGTACATCCATGACAAATTTATGATAGAATCAAGATAGTCATACCTGTGCTGTCGTAGAAGTGTTCCATGACATTACCAAAATTATCGTCACGGAAGTGTCCACTTCCATGACGATAAATCGCGCGTCACAGAAGTGCTTTCGTTAAGGGTGACCGACACGTGGCATCCACCGTAACGGAACGCCGTTAAGCTATCGGGTCCGGTTTTGGATCCGATAACCTGTTAACAGCCCGGACCAATGGGGATTTTCCACGTGTAAAATCATCATTGGTCGGAGGAAACACGTGTTGCCTCACCGTTGGGACATATGTCATCCACTCATTGGACAGGAGACGCCTATGATAGATCGACACGTGGCACGGCCCAACAGTGGCCCATTCCGGTGAAAAAGGCCGGTCCAGTAAAAAATAGCAGGCCAGCCCATATAAGGCCTACTTGTGTCAGGTCCATTTAAGCCCACGGCCCATACGAGATGTGCTAATTCGGCCCGTCAACGACCTGTTAAAGATTTGACACCATTGTAGCCCATCGTCAGTTCGAGCCCGTTAATAGCCCGCTATATATTTGGGCTCAATATCGGCCCGATGAGATTTCGGCCTGTTAACGGCCCATTCAGTGGATGGGCCAATTTTCATGATGTACATCTTTCGGCCTTTTAGCGACCCATTTAAATGTTGGGCTAATTTCCAGCCCGATGTGTCTTTCAGCCTATTGACGGCCCATAAATTAGTTGGGCCATTTGTAGTCGGACCTGAGTTCCGGCCTTTTAGCGACCCATTTAAGTGTTGGGCCAATTTCCGGCCCAGTGTGTCTTTCAGCCTGGTGACGGCCCATATATCTGTTGGGCCATTTGTAGTCGGACCTGAGTTTTGGCCTTTTAGCGACCCATTTAAGTGTTGGGCCAATTCCCGGCCCTGTGTGCCTTTCAGCCTGTTAACGGACCATAAATTAGTTGGGCCATTTGTAGTCGGACCTGAGTTTTGGCCTTTTAACGGCCCATGCCTTTCATGGTCCAATACCAGCACGGTTTCTCTTTCGGCCTGCTAAAGGCCCACAACACAGTTGGGCCATTTACAATATGACCTGACTTTCGGCCTCTTAGCGGCCCATGCTCTTCATGGTCCTGTACAAGCCCGCTGTCTCTTTCGGCCTGCTAAAGGCCCACATTATAGTTGGGCCATATGTAGCCCGAACTTAGTAACGGCCTGTTAACGGCCCGTGGAATCAATTGGGCCCACCTTTTGCCCGCTTAGATGTCAGCCTGTTAACGACCCGGGAGTTAAGAGGGCCGACCATTAACTTTCGGCCTGGTAACGACCCATTAACTTAATGGGCCCACTAAAGTTTCTACATGTATTTAGGACAAATTAGATAATTTGAGCCCATTACGATGAGCAATTATGCACAGGACCAAAACCGATCAAGCAAAGGTACGGCATACAGGGAAAAACGTTGCACATCCAGCTTATATTACATGAAATTACATCCACTGGGCAATCAAAGATTGATGCCAGTGCAAATACATGAACAGAACCTAACGATCTACAATGTCACAATCTGCAACCTCAGCACGGATGACGCCCATAAGCATGTGGGCAAGTTCTTGCTGCTTTGCTACACTGTCTCTGAAAACATTGATCAGTTGTTGTGTCGCACGACTCTGCACCTCTGATTCCTCCACCATTTCCACCATTCCTTCAGCCATTATTTGGTTCACAAACATACATGTTTTCCGTTGCATTCGAGACGGAGGATACTGAACAGATTCAGATGGCGATTTTGGCAGGCTTGTATTATTGATAGTGGAGAGTGTCTCGACCACTGCATCATAACATAAATTAGGAGGGGAACCAAACAGATTAATCATGATTTATTGGCATATTACCTGGCCTAGATTTATTAGAAAGAAACAATGGGGTTGCCTTGCTGTTTTCATAGTTTATCTTCTTATCTTCAGCAGCCTGCACCAAATTAAGACACTAGCATTGCTATCATTGGCCAAGTCAGATAATAGGAAAGCAACGTTGGCACAATGAACGTTTGGGCAACTAGCCAACACGAAATTAACACAATATGGCACAGCTATCATCATCGAGGTAAGGTAATACAAAAGCAACATTGACACAATGAATGAATGGGCAAGCAGAGCAGCACTACAATTCAGTAATGTGCATGATATGAGATTGTACACTCATGCAGCTCAGTATGCAAAACTACCAGGCAGTTTTCTTTACAAAAATCAACATTGGCGCCTTTAACATTTTGCTACAACTAATTTTCGATCAGATAAAGGTTGGATTCACGCGATTAACAAAATACATGCTGATGTAAAAATATAGTGATATACAACAGGTACTTACATCAGCATTGGAGCACAGAGAATTCCCGCAAGATATTTTCCTCGAATACAATCCCAATGAAGGAAGTCTTCTATCATTTAACCTTATTTTCTAAAAGAGAGATGGGTAAGAAACATGTAGAAAATATGATCAGTATGCTATAAAATTTAATGATGCGAGGATACGCACACGCTTCTTAGAATGGAGTTGACATTCTTTTGCTGGACTGGAGCGGACTAGTTCTTTGGCCACTGGAATCTGCTTATTATCAGTGGGAGTTGGGTTTCTCTGTGCTGGAGCAGTATCTATGAAAAATGGAGTTGGTTTATTATCTCCTGGCGTTTGGATCTTTTGCAAAGACCTGGTTTGTAACCCTTCAGATTCTAACATAGCCGTCTTCCCCTTGCATGCCTTATATAGAAAAATGGTGCTCCAGTTATAAAACATGCTACAACAGAGATGGAATAGGTACCAGAATAGAAAGACATAGCATATTGACATGTATTCCCTGCATCCGGAAATAAATTTATGGGTCTAGGCGCATTTCAGTTCTAGATACATCCAGTTTTATCCATTTCTGCAAAATGTAATCTGGACGGAGGGAGTATGATGTAAGAGCTAGGGATACGATAGGAGAACACAGTAAAAAAAGACTGAAAACCCACTGTAGAACCAAAGTAATCAAACGCACTGATATGAGATAGTACACTCATGCAACTCAGGATGCAAAACTACCACGCAGTTTTCCTTACAAAAATCAACATTGTGGCCTTTAATCATACATTTTGCTACAACTAAATTTCGATCAGATAAAGGTTGGATTCACGCCGATTAACAAAATACATGCTGATGTAAAAATATAGTGATATACAACAGGTACTTACATCTGCAATGGAGTACAGAGAATTCCTGCAAGAATCTTTCCTCACAGACGATACCAGTGCAGAAATTCTTCTATCTGTTAAGCTTATTTTCTAAAATAGAGATGGGTAAGAAACATGTAGAAAATATGATCAGCATGCTATAAAATTTCATGATGCAAGGATACGCACACGCTTCTTAGAATGGAGTTGACATATTTTTGCTGGACTGGAGCGGACTAGTTCTTTGGCCACTGGAATCTGCTTATTATCAGTAGGAGTTGGGTTTCTCTTTGCTGGAGCAATATCTATAAAAACTGGAGTTGGTTTATTATCTCCTGGCGTTTGAATCTTTTGCAAAGACCTGGTTTGTAACCCTTCAGATTCTAACATAGTCGTCTTCCCCTTGCATGCCTTGTATAGAAGAATGGTGCTTCAATTATAAAACATGCTACATCAGAGAGATGGAATAGGTACTGAAGAATAGAAAGGCATGACATATTGACATGTATTCCCTCCATCCGGAAAAATGGATGGGTCTAGGCGTATTTCAGTTCTAGATACATCCTTTTTTATCCATTTCGGCAACATGTAATCCGGATGGAGGGAGTATGGTGTAAGAGCTAGGGATACGATAGGACAACACAGTAAAAAAACACTAGTTGAGTGTAAAACTGTATGCTAGCGGAATACGTACAGAAAAAACTAAGGCAACATACACGTGTATGATTGGGACACTATGATGGCATTGCAATAGAGAACTAGAACATCACTTCAATGTAAAAAAACATGGTATGGTAGACAGATGAAGTACATACTAATGAATAACAATGCATAAGATATTCAGAAGCATGATGTCCAAATTAAGCAGATGGCAATGCGATAGAGTAGAATGACAATACTTGAATTTGAAAACATGTTATCATGAATGGAATAGGTACTGAAAACAGGAAGGCATGACATATTTACATGCATGATCAGCATGCTAAGCACATGGCATTGCAACAGAGTAGATACACTCCAGGACATTATATGCATGTTGTACCCATATCACGGGCCAAGTTAGAGCAAGGACCTTGTGGGGTGAAGAGGATTCAACATCTTTCTGCAAGTCTTCTGAAGAACTGCCTTTACATGTTCCATCATATTGGGTATCATTGACATCAAGTTTATTGTCCTTTACATTGCTCCGTGAGGTTCTTGTGGATATATCAGTGTGTGCAATTATGTCTGACATGCATGGAAGATAACTAGTAGTTAGATTTATGTAATGAGTGCCTGTAGGAGACGACATAAATAGTAGGACTGGGGTTAACTAGCAGCAACAGGTCTAAAAAACTAAAGGGAGAACACAGATGAAAGCTACAGAATATGTATCGTTTGTACTCGAGATTAACTAGATGGCACACAAAAGTATTAAAGAACAACATAGGTAATACTAGAAGTGGTATAATACTATGATCACCAGCCTGTGGGATAGCATTGGCTGATGGATGATAACTATGGAACAACGTTACCTAATGAACAAGTATCTTAGCTGAACTATGGAACAACATTAACTCCTGAACAAGACCCGTAAGAGATCAGCATGAATATACAGTGAAATGTGATAATCTATTTTCCATGCTTAGATGAATAACAAAGCCATAAATGTTGCACACAAGTAAGATGAGGGTACAACCTATCTGGCCGCCATCCATAGGAGTGAGCATCATGTGCTGACTTGTTGATGGCCCTGCAGTTGTTGTGGCTGTCCATGTCGGGCATGCGCATTCGATGCAGGGAACTGTTGAGTGGGGACTATAGCTCCCTTCTGGTGTATGCTTCCCTTGTTGGAGCAGCTGCGGTGAGTCGAAAGACGGTGTGGCTTAAGATGCAGATAACGCATAATGTTAAGAACGACACATCTCTTTGATCTGAGGAAATACACTAAGTGATCAACAGCAAGGTACGAGAGTGGTCACACGTCTGTTGACTGAAGATTAAATTGGGGTCACACCATTTTATTTTATTTTGGTACTGTCCGATCTATGCCGTATGGCTTGATGGCCGTCTTGTGCCTCCCGGCTGACACTGTTAGGAATCTTCCCCGAAGAGCCAGCGACCAACGGCAGAGTAGCTTGCCTCCGTCGTCCGTGGCCCCGGCCAAAACCCCACTCCCCGCCCCACCGCACTGCCGTGGTTGCGCCGCCCCCGGGCCAATCCACAAAGACTCCCCGTCATCTAGATCCGGCGGCGGCAGTACCTTCAACCCACGCAACTCTAAGATAGCCATCTAAGCGCTGCTTCTGTGGCGAACTTGCGGCCCCACACCCTTATGTTAGACACCAGCCAACCGGCAGCCTAGGAGCTCCGCTGCCTCGAGGGGTGCTACTTCCCATTGGGAATCGATTGGCCCAGAATAAAAATTCAGACAACTGACGCCTAAATAAAGTGATTTGCGATGAGGGTGCGACCTATCTGGCGGCATGGTGAAGTAGGCAGGTCCAGCTGCCGAGTCGGTGAGGCCGGCGCGGTTGCGGTGGCCACCGACGGCAGGGAAACAACAATGTCGCGACGGCCGACGGCTATGGGGAAGCAGCGCCGGGACTCTGGACGGATCCGAAGTTGGAGCCGCTCCGGCGCCGTGAATAACGGCGGGGGTGAATCGGCTCCGGTACGGTTCACGCGGCCGTCGTTGAGGCAGCTCCAGCAGCACGGAGTAAGAGGCACATGGCCCAGTGCACGACGACAAATGGACAGCGTCTCCGACATTAGGGAGGAGGGCGGCTGTGAAATTGGTGCGGTGGGGGTGCCATGGAGGAGGGGCTGAGGTTTCGTGGCTCGGGAGAAGGTGATTTGGTGCCCATGAGGTATAAATGGGGGGGGAATTGGGAGGGGAGTGGAACCATGTTTTACGCATTTGTCTGAAATGTGAGGGGGAGTTACAGTTCTACCCCTGCCTTTAGGCTTCTCGGCTTGGATCTGTGTACTGAGGGTCGGGGATAGTAGAGTAACTTTGCTTCTCCCCAAATAGTGGGCGGGAGCGATTTCGGGCGAGGAGGGTGTGTTTTGAAATATAGTGGGCGCGAGCGATTTCGGGCGAGGAGAGCGTGTTTTGAAATAGTGGGCGCGAGCTATTTCGGGTGAGGAGAGCGTGTTTTGCCGACCATGGTTTATGAATTATTCGGCACATGTCATTTCGGCTGAGGAGAAGGCATGCTTGGATGAAGTTACAAACCTACCCTCGATGTACAACGGGCCAATTAATGCGTCTCCCACATAGGATGGTAATTTCGCGTCTCCCATTTATTTGCTCGAGCGAATTCCACTGAGCAGAGGATGTTTAAGGGTTCGTTCAAAATTTGGGAGAACGAGCATCCACATCTACCTTACCAAGTCGATTCGAATCAAATTTTGAAATATTAGCTTGCCACTTCTTTTTTAGATGGAGAGATGATGCTCGGGAGTAATGTGTTTTTACATGCTCGTTGCTAGCGATTTACTATATGACAAATAGTTGACCCACTCAAAAAAGGGAATCAAACCCAAAATGAAATATCTCCATTCAATGAAATAGCTCATTCACCAGGTCAAAATAGTGAACTAAATCCAAAATTGAACACCTCAATCGAATAGCATGTTGTACAGTATTATAGTACTCCATGAACATGTTGAAAGTCAAATTAATGAACTTGTTTGATATATGCATATATCAATTCATGTGTGGATTGCAGACAACATGTTCTCCAATTTAAATATTTGAATGCAAGTTTATATCGAAACATGGTTTATATCAGTCTTTGATGCATAAAATGCGACCTCCCCCTCTCCCGGACTCCTGCTCTCTCT